>NW_028225536.1:27500-42500 GCF_052327205.1 Somniosus microcephalus | reverse complement strand
AAGCCGGAGTCGAACCAGCGACCTAACGACGACTTTGCTTTGCTTTTTTTCCACTGCAGTCCTCCGCTCTACCACCTGAAAATCGAAGGGAAGCGGCAAAGGTGTCTCGCTTTGGTGATTGTCCGCCGTGCGCCTTTTGACGCTCGCGGCCTGGTGTACCTGCTGATGCCGCAGTGTTGTGGGACTGTGAGTTGCCCGCTGCTCTGGAGAGGCTGTGCCAGTGGCGCAATGGATAACGCGTCTCACTACGGATCAGAAGATTGTAGGTTCGACTCCTACCTGGCTTAATCTTTTTTACGCACTTTGCATTATGGCTCTAGATGCCTCGCAAGCGCACCTACTTGGTCATGCTGCCCAGCAGTTTGCACGGCCAGTGCCTTCTTAGCGCAGTAGGCAGCGCGTCAGTCTCATAATCTAAAGATCCTGAGTTCAATCCTCAGAGAAGGCATTGATACTTGCAAAGCTTTTTTATCCCTCATCTCAGCTTTCCATTTTGGCTGCACAAGACTTGCTGCTACGGCACACCAAAGGATTTGATGTCCCTTGGCCCCTCTGTCCCTCAGCGTGTGGAGACCCTTCGGAAGTACACAGGTTCACCGACAGCTGACACCACTGTTGCGTTTGAGCCATTGCCCCGAGCCAAAAGAGGAGTGGAGAATGCAGGCATCAATCCCGCTACCTCTCACATGCAAAGCGAGCGCTCTACCATTTGAGCTAATTCCCCAGCTGCGTCTTACAATTGCACCAAGTTTGCTTCTCAGTAGCTCCTTAGCACTCGCCTCTGAGTTGCTGCGCCACCAGCAGGGATCTCCTGCTTTGGGTTAGCCCGCTCCCTGATCTCTTTCAACGCTTTGCTCCAATCGGCGTTACCGAGCAACGGCAGGGCGGGAAGTCAGAGAAATGGGGAAAGAAGCCGAGAAAGAGCCCGAGCCGACGGAAGGGAAGCGAGGTGACCGGAAAGTAGCAGCCGCCACGAGCGTGAGGGAGCAGCCGAGAGCCCTGTCTGACTGATAGATGAATTCTTTTGCCTGAGGTTTTGCCTGAAAGAGAGTGGTGGGTGTTTTGGTGCATTGCTGCTCAAAGGCACTCCCTGCTGGTGTGCAGATGCAACTGCTCAAGCAATGGAGGTGTCCTGTGCCTCAGCAGCAACATGTAAACTAGCGTCAAGTTAAGAGCACTGCCTTGAGCTGAAAGCTCCTTACCGCTCACTTACTGCACAAGAACACCCGCTCCTTCAAGCCGGAGTCGAACCAGCGACCTAACGACGACTTTGCTTTGCTTTTTTTCCACTGCAGTCCTCCGCTCTACCACCTGAAAATCGAAGGGAAGTGGCAAAGGTGTCTCGCTTTGGTGATTGTCCGCCGTGCGCCTTTTGACGCTCGCGGCCTGGTGTACCTGCTGATGCCGCAGTGTTGTGGGACTGTGAGTTGCCCGCTGCTCTGGAGAGGCTGTGCCAGTGGCGCAATGGATAACGCGTCTCACTACGGATCAGAAGATTGTAGGTTCGACTCCTACCTGGCTTAATCTTTTTTACGCACTTTGCATTATGGCTCTAGATGCCTCGCAAGCGCACCTACTTGGTCATGCTGCCCAGCAGTTTGCACGGCCAGTGCCTTCTTAGCGCAGTAGGCAGCGCGTCAGTCTCATAATCTAAAGATCCTGAGTTCAATCCTCAGAGAAGGCATTGATACTTGCAAAGCTTTTTTATCCCTCATCTCAGCTTTCCATTTTGGCTGCACAAGACTTGCTGCTACGGCACACCAAAGGATTTGATGTCCCTTGGCCCCTCTGTCCCTCAGCGTGTGGAGACCCTTCGGAAGTACACAGGTTCACCGACAGCTGACACCACTGTTGCGTTTGAGCCATTGCCCCGAGCCAAAAGAGGAGTGGAGAATGCAGGCATCGATCCCGCTACCTCTCACATGCAAAGCGAGCGCTCTACCATTTGAGCTAATTCCCCAGCTGCGTCTTACAATTGCACCAAGTTTGCTTCTCAGTAGCTCCTTAGCACTCGCCTCTGAGTTGCTGCGCCACCAGCAGGGATCTCCTGCTTTGGGTTAGCCCGCTCCCTGATCTCTTTCAACGCTTTGCTCCAATCGGCGTTACCGAGCAACGGCAGGGCGGGAAGTCAGAGAAATGGGGAAAGAAGCCGAGAAAGAGCCCGAGCCGACGGAAGGGAAGCGAGGTGACCGGAAAGTAGCAGCCGCCACGAGCGTGAGGGAGCAGCCGAGAGCCCTGTCTGACTGATAGATGAATTCTTTTGCCTGAGGTTTTGCCTGAAAGAGAGTGGTGGGTGTTTTGGTGCATTGCTGCTCAAAGGCACTCCCTGCTGGTGTGCAGATGCAACTGCTCAAGCAATGGAGGTGTCCTGTGCCTCAGCAGCAACATGTAAACTAGCGTCAAGTTAAGAGCACTGCCTTGAGCTGAAAGCTCCTTACCGCTCACTTACTGCACAAGAACGCCCGCTCCTTCAAGCCGGAGTCGAACCAGCGACCTAACGACGACTTTGCTTTGCTTTTTTTCCACTGCAGTCCTCCGCTCTACCACCTGAAAATCGAAGGGAAGTGGCAAAGGTGTCTCGCTTTGGTGATTGTCCGCCGTGCGCCTTTTGACGCTCCCGGCCTGGTGTACCTGCTGATGCCGCAGTGTTGTGGGACTGTGAGTTGCCAGCTGCTCTGTACAGGCTGGGCCTGTGGCGCAATGGATAACGCGTCTGACTACGGATCAGAAGATTGTAGGTTCGACTCCTACCTGGCTCGAACTTTTTTACGCACTTTGCATTATGGCGCTAGATGCCTCGCAAGCGCACCTACTTGGTCATGCTGCCCAGCAGTTTGCATGGCAAGTGCCTTCTTAGCGCAGTAGGCAGCGCGTCAGTCTCATAATCTGAAGGTCCTGAGTTCGATCCTCAGAGAAGGCATTGATACTTGCAAAGCATTTTTATCCCTCATCTCAGCTTTCCATTTTTGCTGCACAAGACTATCGACAAGACTTGCTGCTACGGCACACCAAAGGATTTGATGTCCCTTGGCCCCTCTGTACCTCAGCGTGTGGAGAACCTTCGGAAGTACACGGGTTCACCGACAGCTGACACCACTGTTGTGTTTGAGCCATTGCCCCGAGCCAAAAGAGGAGTGGAGAATGCGGGCATCGATCCCGCTACCTCTCACATGCGAAGCGAGCGCTCTACCATTTGAGCTAATTCCCCAGCTACTTCTTGCAGTTGCACCAAGTTTGCTTCTCAGTAGCTCCTTAGCACTCGCCTCTGAGTTGTTGCGCCACCAGCAGGGATCTCCTGCTTCGGGTTAGCCCGCTCCCTGATCTCTTTCAACGCTTTGCTCCAATCGGCGTTACCGAGCAACGGCAGGGCGGGAAGTCAGAGAAATGGGGAAAGAAGCCGAGAAAGAGCCCGAGCCGGCAGAAGGGAAGCGAGGTGACCGGAAAGTAGCAGCCGCCACGAACCTGAGGGAGCAGCCGAGAGCCCTGTCTGACTGATAGACGACTTCTTTTGCCTGAGGTTTTGCCTGAAAGAGAGTGCTGGGTGTTTTGGTGCGTTGCTGCTCAAAGGCACTCCCTGCTGGTGTGCAGATGCAACTGCTCAAGCAATGGAGGTGTCCTGTGCCTTAGCAGCAACATGTAAACTAGCGTCAAGTTAAGAGCACTGCCTTGAGCTAAAAGCTCCTTACCGCTCACTTACTGCACAAGAACGCCCGCTCCTTCAAGCCGGAGTCGAACCAGCGACCTAACGACGACTTTGCTTTGCTTTTTTTCCACTGCAGTCCTCCGCTCTACCACCTGAAAATCGAAGGGAAGCGGCAAAGGTGTCTCGCTTTGGTGATTGTCCGCCGTGCGCCTTTTGACGCTCGCGGCCTGGTGTACCTGCTGATGCCGCAGTGTTGTGGGACTGTGAGTTGCCCGCTGCTCTGGAGAGGCTGTGCCAGTGGCGCAATGGATAACGCGTCTCACTACGGATCAGAAGATTGTAGGTTCGACTCCTACCTGGCTTAATCTTTTTTACGCACTTTGCATTATGGCTCTAGATGCCTCGCAAGCGCACCTACTTGGTCATGCTGCCCAGCAGTTTGCACGGCCAGTGCCTTCTTAGCGCAGTAGGCAGCGCGTCAGTCTCATAATCTAAAGATCCTGAGTTCAATCCTCAGAGAAGGCATTGATACTTGCAAAGCTTTTTTATCCCTCATCTCAGCTTTCCATTTTGGCTGCACAAGACTTGCTGCTACGGCACACCAAAGGATTTGATGTCCCTTGGCCCCTCTGTCCCTCAGCGTGTGGAGACCCTTCGGAAGTACACAGGTTCACCGACAGCTGACACCACTGTTGCGTTTGAGCCATTGCCCCGAGCCAAAAGAGGAGTGGAGAATGCAGGCATCGATCCCGCTACCTCTCACATGCAAAGCGAGCGCTCTACCATTTGAGCTAATTCCCCAGCTGCGTCTTACAATTGCACCAAGTTTGCTTCTCAGTAGCTCCTTAGCACTCGCCTCTGAGTTGCTGCGCCACCAGCAGGGATCTCCTGCTTTGGGTTAGCCCGCTCCCTGATCTCTTTCAACGCTTTGCTCCAATCGGCGTTACCGAGCAACGGCAGGGCGGGAAGTCAGAGAAATGGGGAAAGAAGCCGAGAAAGAGCCCGAGCCGACGGAAGGGAAGCGAGGTGACCGGAAAGTAGCAGCCGCCACGAGCGTGAGGGAGCAGCCGAGAGCCCTGTCTGACTGATAGATGAATTCTTTTGCCTGAGGTTTTGCCTGAAAGAGAGTGGTGGGTGTTTTGGTGCATTGCTGCTCAAAGGCACTCCCTGCTGGTGTGCAGATGCAACTGCTCAAGCAATGGAGGTGTCCTGTGCCTCAGCAGCAACATGTAAACTAGCGTCAAGTTAAGAGCACTGCCTTGAGCTGAAAGCTCCTTACCGCTCACTTACTGCACAAGAACGCCCGCTCCTTCAAGCCGGAGTCGAACCAGCGACCTAACGACGACTTTGCTTTGCTTTTTTTCCACTGCAGTCCTCCGCTCTACCACCTGAAAATCGAAGGGAAGTGGCAAAGGTGTCTCGCTTTGGTGATTGTCCGCCGTGCGCCTTTTGACGCTCCCGGCCTGGTGTACCTGCTGATGCCGCAGTGTTGTGGGACTGTGAGTTGCCAGCTGCTCTGTACAGGCTGGGCCTGTGGCGCAATGGATAACGCGTCTGACTACGGATCAGAAGATTGTAGGTTCGACTCCTACCTGGCTCGAACTTTTTTACGCACTTTGCATTATGGCGCTAGATGCCTCGCAAGCGCACCTACTTGGTCATGCTGCCCAGCAGTTTGCATGGCAAGTGCCTTCTTAGCGCAGTAGGCAGCGCGTCAGTCTCATAATCTGAAGGTCCTGAGTTCGATCCTCAGAGAAGGCATTGATACTTGCAAAGCATTTTTATCCCTCATCTCAGCTTTCCATTTTTGCTGCACAAGACTATCGACAAGACTTGCTGCTACGGCACACCAAAGGATTTGATGTCCCTTGGCCCCTCTGTACCTCAGCGTGTGGAGAACCTTCGGAAGTACACGGGTTCACCGACAGCTGACACCACTGTTGTGTTTGAGCCATTGCCCCGAGCCAAAAGAGGAGTGGAGAATGCGGGCATCGATCCCGCTACCTCTCACATGCGAAGCGAGCGCTCTACCATTTGAGCTAATTCCCCAGCTACTTCTTGCAGTTGCACCAAGTTTGCTTCTCAGTAGCTCCTTAGCACTCGCCTCTGAGTTGCTGCGCCACCAGCAGGGATCTCCTGCTTCGGGTTAGCCCGCTCCCTGATCTCTTTCAACGCTTTGCTCCAATCGGCGTTACCGAGCAACGGCAGGGCGGGAAGTCAGAGAAATGGGGAAAGAAGCCGAGAAAGAGCCCGAGCCGGCAGAAGGGAAGCGAGGTGACCGGAAAGTAGCAGCCGCCACGAACCTGAGGGAGCAGCCGAGAGCCCTGTCTGACTGATAGACGACTTCTTTTGCCTGAGGTTTTGCCTGAAAGAGAGTGCTGGGTGTTTTGGTGCGTTGCTGCTCAAAGGCACTCCCTGCTGGTGTGCAGATGCAACTGCTCAAGCAATGGAGGTGTCCTGTGCCTTAGCAGCAACATGTAAACTAGCGTCAAGTTAAGAGCACTGCCTTGAGCTAAAAGCTCCTTACCGCTCACTTACTGCACAAGAACGCCCGCTCCTTCAAGCCGGAGTCGAACCAGCGACCTAACGACGACTTTGCTTTGCTTTTTTTCCACTGCAGTCCTCCGCTCTACCACCTGAAAATCGAAGGGAAGCGGCAAAGGTGTCTCGCTTTGGTGATTGTCCGCCGTGCGCCTTTTGACGCTCGCGGCCTGGTGTACCTGCTGATGCCGCAGTGTTGTGGGACTGTGAGTTGCCCGCTGCTCTGGAGAGGCTGTGCCAGTGGCGCAATGGATAACGCGTCTCACTACGGATCAGAAGATTGTAGGTTCGACTCCTACCTGGCTTAATCTTTTTTACGCACTTTGCATTATGGCTCTAGATGCCTCGCAAGCGCACCTACTTGGTCATGCTGCCCAGCAGTTTGCACGGCCAGTGCCTTCTTAGCGCAGTAGGCAGCGCGTCAGTCTCATAATCTAAAGATCCTGAGTTCAATCCTCAGAGAAGGCATTGATACTTGCAAAGCTTTTTTATCCCTCATCTCAGCTTTCCATTTTGGCTGCACAAGACTTGCTGCTACGGCACACCAAAGGATTTGATGTCCCTTGGCCCCTCTGTCCCTCAGCGTGTGGAGACCCTTCGGAAGTACACAGGTTCACCGACAGCTGACACCACTGTTGCGTTTGAGCCATTGCCCCGAGCCAAAAGAGGAGTGGAGAATGCAGGCATCGATCCCGCTACCTCTCACATGCAAAGCGAGCGCTCTACCATTTGAGCTAATTCCCCAGCTGCGTCTTACAATTGCACCAAGTTTGCTTCTCAGTAGCTCCTTAGCACTCGCCTCTGAGTTGCTGCGCCACCAGCAGGGATCTCCTGCTTTGGGTTAGCCCGCTCCCTGATCTCTTTCAACGCTTTGCTCCAATCGGCGTTACCGAGCAACGGCAGGGCGGGAAGTCAGAGAAATGGGGAAAGAAGCCGAGAAAGAGCCCGAGCCGACGGAAGGGAAGCGAGGTGACCGGAAAGTAGCAGCCGCCACGAGCGTGAGGGAGCAGCCGAGAGCCCTGTCTGACTGATAGATGAATTCTTTTGCCTGAGGTTTTGCCTGAAAGAGAGTGGTGGGTGTTTTGGTGCATTGCTGCTCAAAGGCACTCCCTGCTGGTGTGCAGATGCAACTGCTCAAGCAATGGAGGTGTCCTGTGCCTCAGCAGCAACATGTAAACTAGCGTCAAGTTAAGAGCACTGCCTTGAGCTGAAAGCTCCTTACCGCTCACTTACTGCACAAGAACGCCCGCTCCTTCAAGCCGGAGTCGAACCAGCGACCTAACGACGACTTTGCTTTGCTTTTTTTCCACTGCAGTCCTCCGCTCTACCACCTGAAAATCGAAGGGAAGTGGCAAAGGTGTCTCGCTTTGGTGATTGTCCGCCGTGCGCCTTTTGACGCTCCCGGCCTGGTGTACCTGCTGATGCCGCAGTGTTGTGGGACTGTGAGTTGCCAGCTGCTCTGTACAGGCTGGGCCTGTGGCGCAATGGATAACGCGTCTGACTACGGATCAGAAGATTGTAGGTTCGACTCCTACCTGGCTCGAACTTTTTTACGCACTTTGCATTATGGCGCTAGATGCCTCGCAAGCGCACCTACTTGGTCATGCTGCCCAGCAGTTTGCATGGCAAGTGCCTTCTTAGCGCAGTAGGCAGCGCGTCAGTCTCATAATCTGAAGGTCCTGAGTTCGATCCTCAGAGAAGGCATTGATACTTGCAAAGCATTTTTATCCCTCATCTCAGCTTTCCATTTTTGCTGCACAAGACTATCGACAAGACTTGCTGCTACGGCACACCAAAGGATTTGATGTCCCTTGGCCCCTCTGTACCTCAGCGTGTGGAGAACCTTCGGAAGTACACGGGTTCACCGACAGCTGACACCACTGTTGTGTTTGAGCCATTGCCCCGAGCCAAAAGAGGAGTGGAGAATGCGGGCATCGATCCCGCTACCTCTCACATGCGAAGCGAGCGCTCTACCATTTGAGCTAATTCCCCAGCTACTTCTTGCAGTTGCACCAAGTTTGCTTCTCAGTAGCTCCTTAGCACTCGCCTCTGAGTTGCTGCGCCACCAGCAGGGATCTCCTGCTTCGGGTTAGCCCGCTCCCTGATCTCTTTCAACGCTTTGCTCCAATCGGCGTTACCGAGCAACGGCAGGGCGGGAAGTCAGAGAAATGGGGAAAGAAGCCGAGAAAGAGCCCGAGCCGGCAGAAGGGAAGCGAGGTGACCGGAAAGTAGCAGCCGCCACGAACCTGAGGGAGCAGCCGAGAGCCCTGTCTGACTGATAGACGACTTCTTTTGCCTGAGGTTTTGCCTGAAAGAGAGTGCTGGGTGTTTTGGTGCGTTGCTGCTCAAAGGCACTCCCTGCTGGTGTGCAGATGCAACTGCTCAAGCAATGGAGGTGTCCTGTGCCTTAGCAGCAACATGTAAACTAGCGTCAAGTTAAGAGCACTGCCTTGAGCTAAAAGCTCCTTACCGCTCACTTACTGCACAAGAACGCCCGCTCCTTCAAGCCGGAGTCGAACCAGCGACCTAACGACGACTTTGCTTTGCTTTTTTTCCACTGCAGTCCTCCGCTCTACCACCTGAAAATCGAAGGGAAGCGGCAAAGGTGTCTCGCTTTGGTGATTGTCCGCCGTGCGCCTTTTGACGCTCGCGGCCTGGTGTACCTGCTGATGCCGCAGTGTTGTGGGACTGTGAGTTGCCCGCTGCTCTGGAGAGGCTGTGCCAGTGGCGCAATGGATAACGCGTCTCACTACGGATCAGAAGATTGTAGGTTCGACTCCTACCTGGCTTAATCTTTTTTACGCACTTTGCATTATGGCTCTAGATGCCTCGCAAGCGCACCTACTTGGTCATGCTGCCCAGCAGTTTGCACGGCCAGTGCCTTCTTAGCGCAGTAGGCAGCGCGTCAGTCTCATAATCTAAAGATCCTGAGTTCAATCCTCAGAGAAGGCATTGATACTTGCAAAGCTTTTTTATCCCTCATCTCAGCTTTCCATTTTGGCTGCACAAGACTTGCTGCTACGGCACACCAAAGGATTTGATGTCCCTTGGCCCCTCTGTCCCTCAGCGTGTGGAGACCCTTCGGAAGTACACAGGTTCACCGACAGCTGACACCACTGTTGCGTTTGAGCCATTGCCCCGAGCCAAAAGAGGAGTGGAGAATGCAGGCATCGATCCCGCTACCTCTCACATGCAAAGCGAGCGCGCTACCATTTGAGCTAATTCCCCAGCTGCGTCTTACAATTGCACCAAGTTTGCTTCTCAATAGCTCCTTAGCACTCGCCTCTGAGTTGCTGCGCCACCAGCAGGGATCTCCTGCTTTGGGTTAGCCCGCTCCCTGATCTCTTTCAACGCTTTGCTCCAATCGGCGTTACCGAGCAACGGCAGGGCGGGAAGTCAGAGAAATGGGGAAAGAAGCCGAGAAAGAGCCCGAGCCGACGGAAGGGAAGCGAGGTGACCGGAAAGTAGCAGCCGCCACGAGCGTGAGGGAGCAGCCGAGAGCCCTGTCTGACTGATAGACGACTTCTTTTGCCTGAGGTTTTGCCTGAAAGAGAGTGCTGGGTGTTTTGGTGCGTTGCTGCTCAAAGGCACTCCCTGCTGGTGTGCAGATGCAACTGCTCAAGCAATGGAGGTGTCCTGTGCCTTAGCAGCAACATGTAAACTAGCGTCAAGTTAAGAGCACTGCCTTGAGCTAAAAGCTCCTTACCGCTCACTTACTGCACAAGAACGCCCGCTCCTTCAAGCCGGAGTCGAACCAGCGACCTAACGACGACTTTGCTTTGCTTTTTTTCCACTGCAGTCCTCCGCTCTACCACCTGAAAATCGAAGGGAAGCGGCAAAGGTGTCTCGCTTTGGTGATTGTCCGCCGTGCGCCTTTTGACGCTCGCGGCCTGGTGTACCTGCTGATGCCGCAGTGTTGTGGGACTGTGAGTTGCCCGCTGCTCTGGAGAGGCTGTGCCAGTGGCGCAATGGATAACGCGTCTCACTACGGATCAGAAGATTGTAGGTTCGACTCCTACCTGGCTTAATCTTTTTTACGCACTTTGCATTATGGCTCTAGATGCCTCGCAAGCGCACCTACTTGGTCATGCTGCCCAGCAGTTTGCACGGCCAGTGCCTTCTTAGCGCAGTAGGCAGCGCGTCAGTCTCATAATCTAAAGATCCTGAGTTCAATCCTCAGAGAAGGCATTGATACTTGCAAAGCTTTTTTATCCCTCATCTCAGCTTTCCATTTTGGCTGCACAAGACTTGCTGCTACGGCACACCAAAGGATTTGATGTCCCTTGGCCCCTCTGTCCCTCAGCGTGTGGAGACCCTTCGGAAGTACACAGGTTCACCGACAGCTGACACCACTGTTGCGTTTGAGCCATTGCCCCGAGCCAAAAGAGGAGTGGAGAATGCAGGCATCGATCCCGCTACCTCTCACATGCAAAGCGAGCGCGCTACCATTTGAGCTAATTCCCCAGCTGCGTCTTACAATTGCACCAAGTTTGCTTCTCAGTAGCTCCTTAGCACTCGCCTCTGAGTTGCTGCGCCACCAGCAGGGATCTCCTGCTTTGGGTTAGCCCGCTCCCTGATCTCTTTCAACGCTTTGCTCCAATCGGCGTTACCGAGCAACGGCAGGGCGGGAAGTCAGAGAAATGGGGAAAGAAGCCGAGAAAGAGCCCGAGCCGACGGAAGGGAAGCGAGGTGACCGGAAAGTAGCAGCCGCCACGAGCGTGAGGGAGCAGCCGAGAGCCCTGTCTGACTGATAGATGAATTCTTTTGCCTGAGGTTTTGCCTGAAAGAGAGTGGTGGGTGTTTTGGTGCATTGCTGCTCAAAGGCACTCCCTGCTGGTGTGCAGATGCAACTGCTCAAGCAATGGAGGTGTCCTGTGCCTCAGCAGCAACATGTAAACTAGCGTCAAGTTAAGAGCACTGCCTTGAGCTGAAAGCTCCTTACCGCTCACTTACTGCACAAGAACGCCCGCTCCTTCAAGCCGGAGTCGAACCAGCGACCTAACGACGACTTTGCTTTGCTTTTTTTCCACTGCAGTCCTCCGCTCTACCACCTGAAAATCGAAGGGAAGTGGCAAAGGTGTCTCGCTTTGGTGATTGTCCGCCGTGCGCCTTTTGACGCTCCCGGCCTGGTGTACCTGCTGATGCCGCAGTGTTGTGGGACTGTGAGTTGCCAGCTGCTCTGTACAGGCTGGGCCTGTGGCGCAATGGATAACGCGTCTGACTACGGATCAGAAGATTGTAGGTTCGACTCCTACCTGGCTCGAACTTTTTTACGCACTTTGCATTATGGCGCTAGATGCCTCGCAAGCGCACCTACTTGGTCATGCTGCCCAGCAGTTTGCATGGCAAGTGCCTTCTTAGCGCAGTAGGCAGCGCGTCAGTCTCATAATCTGAAGGTCCTGAGTTCGATCCTCAGAGAAGGCATTGATACTTGCAAAGCATTTTTATCCCTCATCTCAGCTTTCCATTTTTGCTGCACAAGACTATCGACAAGACTTGCTGCTACGGCACACCAAAGGATTTGATGTCCCTTGGCCCCTCTGTACCTCAGCGTGTGGAGACCCTTCGGAAGTACACGGGTTCACCGACAGCTGACACCACTGTTGTGTTTGAGCCATTGCCCCGAGCCAAAAGAGGAGTGGAGAATGCGGGCATCGATCCCGCTACCTCTCACATGCGAAGCGAGCGCTCTACCATTTGAGCTAATTCCCCAGCTACTTCTTGCAGTTGCACCAAGTTTGCTTCTCAGTAGCTCCTTAGCACTCGCCTCTGAGTTGCTGCGCCACCAGCAGGGATCTCCTGCTTCGGGTTAGCCCGCTCCCTGATCTCTTTCAACGCTTTGCTCCAATCGGCGTTACCGAGCAACGGCAGGGCGGGAAGTCAGAGAAATGGGGAAAGAAGCCGAGAAAGAGCCCGAGCCGGCAGAAGGGAAGCGAGGTGACCGGAAAGTAGCAGCCGCCACGAACCTGAGGGAGCAGCCGAGAGCCCTGTCTGACTGATAGACGACTTCTTTTGCCTGAGGTTTTGCCTGAAAGAGAGTGCTGGGTGTTTTGGTGCGTTGCTGCTCAAAGGCACTCCCTGCTGGTGTGCAGATGCAACTGCTCAAGCAATGGAGGTGTCCTGTGCCTTAGCAGCAACATGTAAACTAGCGTCAAGTTAAGAGCACTGCCTTGAGCTAAAAGCTCCTTACCGCTCACTTACTGCACAAGAACGCCCGCTCCTTCAAGCCGGAGTCGAACCAGCGACCTAACGACGACTTTGCTTTGCTTTTTTTCCACTGCAGTCCTCCGCTCTACCACCTGAAAATCGAAGGGAAGCGGCAAAGGTGTCTCGCTTTGGTGATTGTCCGCCGTGCGCCTTTTGACGCTCGCGGCCTGGTGTACCTGCTGATGCCGCAGTGTTGTGGGACTGTGAGTTGCCCGCTGCTCTGGAGAGGCTGTGCCAGTGGCGCAATGGATAACGCGTCTCACTACGGATCAGAAGATTGTAGGTTCGACTCCTACCTGGCTTAATCTTTTTTACGCACTTTGCATTATGGCTCTAGATGCCTCGCAAGCGCACCTACTTGGTCATGCTGCCCAGCAGTTTGCACGGCCAGTGCCTTCTTAGCGCAGTAGGCAGCGCGTCAGTCTCATAATCTAAAGATCCTGAGTTCAATCCTCAGAGAAGGCATTGATACTTGCAAAGCTTTTTTATCCCTCATCTCAGCTTTCCATTTTGGCTGCACAAGACTTGCTGCTACGGCACACCAAAGGATTTGATGTCCCTTGGCCCCTCTGTCCCTCAGCGTGTGGAGACCCTTCGGAAGTACACAGGTTCACCGACAGCTGACACCACTGTTGCGTTTGAGCCATTGCCCCGAGCCAAAAGAGGAGTGGAGAATGCAGGCATCGATCCCGCTACCTCTCACATGCAAAGCGAGCGCTCTACCATTTGAGCTAATTCCCCAGCTGCGTCTTACAATTGCACCAAGTTTGCTTCTCAGTAGCTCCTTAGCACTCGCCTCTGAGTTGCTGCGCCACCAGCAGGGATCTCCTGCTTTGGGTTAGCCCGCTCCCTGATCTCTTTCAACGCTTTGCTCCAATCGGCGTTACCGAGCAACGGCAGGGCGGGAAGTCAGAGAAATGGGGAAAGAAGCCGAGAAAGAGCCCGAGCCGACGGAAGGGAAGCGAGGTGACCGGAAAGTAGCAGCCGCCACGAGCGTGAGGGAGCAGCCGAGAGCCCTGTCTGACTGATAGATGAATTCTTTTGCCTGAGGTTTTGCCTGAAAGAGAGTGGTGGGTGTTTTGGTGCATTGCTGCTCAAAGGCACTCCCTGCTGGTGTGCAGATGCAACTGCTCAAGCAATGGAGGTGTCCTGTGCCTCAGCAGCAACATGTAAACTAGCGTCAAGTTAAGAGCACTGCCTTGAGCTGAAAGCTCCTTACCGCTCACTTACTGCACAAGAACGCCCGCTCCTTCAAGCCGGAGTCGAACCAGCGACCTAACGACGACTTTGCTTTGCTTTTTTTCCACTGCAGTCCTCCGCTCTACCACCTGAAAATCGAAGGGAAGTGGCAAAGGTGTCTCGCTTTGGTGATTGTCCGCCGTGCGCCTTTTGACGCTCCCGGCCTGGTGTACCTGCTGATGCCGCAGTGTTGTGGGACTGTGAGTTGCCAGCTGCTCTGTACAGGCTGGGCCTGTGGCGCAATGGATAACGCGTCTGACTACGGATCAGAAGATTGTAGGTTCGACTCCTACCTGGCTCGAACTTTTTTACGCACTTTGCATTATGGCGCTAGATGCCTCGCAAGCGCACCTACTTGGTCATGCTGCCCAGCAGTTTGCATGGCAAGTGCCTTCTTAGCGCAGTAGGCAGCGCGTCAGTCTCATAATCTGAAGGTCCTGAGTTCGATCCTCAGAGAAGGCATTGATACTTGCAAAGCATTTTTATCCCTCATCTCAGCTTTCCATTTTTGCTGCACAAGACTATCGACAAGACTTGCTGCTACGGCACACCAAAGGATTTGATGTCCCTTGGCCCCTCTGTACCTCAGCGTGTGGAGAACCTTCGGAAGTACACGGGTTCACCGACAGCTGACACCACTGTTGTGTTTGAGCCATTGCCCCGAGCCAAAAGAGGAGTGGAGAATGCGGGCATCGATCCCGCTACCTCTCACATGCGAAGCGAGCGCTCTACCATTTGAGCTAATTCCCCAGCTACTTCTTGCAGTTGCACCAAGTTTGCTTCTCAGTAGCTCCTTAGCACTCGCCTCTGAGTTGCTGCGCCACCAGCAGGGATCTCCTGCTTCGGGTTAGCCCGCTCCCTGATCTCTTTCAACGCTTTGCTCCAATCGGCGTTACCGAGCAACGGCAGGGCGGGAAGTCAGAGAAATGGGGAAAGAAGCCGAGAAAGAGCCCGAGCCGGCAGAAGGGAAGCGAGGTGACCGGAAAGTAGCAGCCGCCACGAACCTGAGGGAGCAGCCGAGAGCCCTGTCTGACTGATAGACGACTTCTTTTGCCTGAGGTTTTGCCTGAAAGAGAGTGCTGGGTGTTTTGGTGCGTTGCTGCTCAAAGGCACTCCCTGCTGGTGTGCAGATGCAACTGCTCAAGCAATGGAGGTGTCCTGTGCCTTAGCAGCAACATGTAAACTAGCGTCAAGTTAAGAGCACTGCCTTGAGCTAAAAGCTCCTTACCGCTCACTTACTGCACAAGAACGCCCGCTCCTTCAAGCCGGAGTCGAACCAGCGACCTAACGACGACTTTGCTTTGCTTTTTTTCCACTGCAGTCCTCCGCTCTACCACCTGAAAATCGAAGGGAAGCGGCAAAGGTGTCTC
>NW_028225536.1:0-22500 GCF_052327205.1 Somniosus microcephalus | reverse complement strand
TGCGCCTTTTGACGCTCGCGGCCTGGTGTACCTGCTGATGCCGCAGTGTTGTGGGACTGTGAGTTGCCCGCTGCTCTGGAGAGGCTGTGCCAGTGGCGCAATGGATAACGCGTCTCACTACGGATCAGAAGATTGTAGGTTCGACTCCTACCTGGCTTAATCTTTTTTACGCACTTTGCATTATGGCTCTAGATGCCTCGCAAGCGCACCTACTTGGTCATGCTGCCCAGCAGTTTGCACGGCCAGTGCCTTCTTAGCGCAGTAGGCAGCGCGTCAGTCTCATAATCTAAAGATCCTGAGTTCAATACTCAGAGAAGGCATTGATACTTGCAAAGCTTTTTTATCCCTCATCTCAGCTTTCCATTTTGGCTGCACAAGACTTGCTGCTACGGCACACCAAAGGATTTGATGTCCCTTGGCCCCTCTGTCCCTCAGCGTGTGGAGACCCTTCGGAAGTACACAGGTTCACCGACAGCTGACACCACTGTTGCGTTTGAGCCATTGCCCCGAGCCAAAAGAGGAGTGGAGAATGCAGGCATCGATCCCGCTACCTCTCACATGCAAAGCGAGCGCTCTACCATTTGAGCTAATTCCCCAGCTGCGTCTTACAATTGCACCAAGTTTGCTTCTCAGTAGCTCCTTAGCACTCGCCTCTGAGTTGCTGCACCACCAGCAGGGATCTCCTGCTTTGGGTTAGCCCGCTCCCTGATCTCTTTCAACGCTTTGCTCCAATCGGCGTTACCGAGCAACGGCAGGGCGGGAAGTCAGAGAAATGGGGAAAGAAGCCGAGAAAGAGCCCGAGCCGACGGAAGGGAAGCGAGGTGACCGGAAAGTAGCAGCCGCCACGAGCGTGAGGGAGCAGCCGAGAGCCCTGTCTGACTGATAGATGAATTCTTTTGCCTGAGGTTTTGCCTGAAAGAGAGTGGTGGGTGTTTTGGTGCATTGCTGCTCAAAGGCACTCCCTGCTGGTGTGCAGATGCAACTGCTCAAGCAATGGAGGTGTCCTGTGCCTCAGCAGCAACATGTAAACTAGCGTCAAGTTAAGAGCACTGCCTTGAGCTGAAAGCTCCTTACCGCTCACTTACTGCACAAGAACGCCCGCTCCTTCAAGCCGGAGTCGAACCAGCGACCTAACGACGACTTTGCTTTGCTTTTTTTCCACTGCAGTCCTCCGCTCTACCACCTGAAAATCGAAGGGAAGTGGCAAAGGTGTCTCGCTTTGGTGATTGTCCGCCGTGCGCCTTTTGACGCTCCCGGCCTGGTGTACCTGCTGATGCCGCAGTGTTGTGGGACTGTGAGTTGCCAGCTGCTCTGTACAGGCTGGGCCTGTGGCGCAATGGATAACGCGTCTGACTACGGATCAGAAGATTGTAGGTTCGACTCCTACCTGGCTCGAACTTTTTTACGCACTTTGCATTATGGCGCTAGATGCCTCGCAAGCGCACCTACTTGGTCATGCTGCCCAGCAGTTTGCATGGCAAGTGCCTTCTTAGCGCAGTAGGCAGCGCGTCAGTCTCATAATCTGAAGGTCCTGAGTTCGATCCTCAGAGAAGGCATTGATACTTGCAAAGCATTTTTATCCCTCATCTCAGCTTTCCATTTTTGCTGCACAAGACTATCGACAAGACTTGCTGCTACGGCACACCAAAGGATTTGATGTCCCTTGGCCCCTCTGTACCTCAGCGTGTGGAGAACCTTCGGAAGTACACGGGTTCACCGACAGCTGACACCACTGTTGTGTTTGAGCCATTGCCCCGAGCCAAAAGAGGAGTGGAGAATGCGGGCATCGATCCCGCTACCTCTCACATGCGAAGCGAGCGCTCTACCATTTGAGCTAATTCCCCAGCTACTTCTTGCAGTTGCACCAAGTTTGCTTCTCAGTAGCTCCTTAGCACTCGCCTCTGAGTTGCTGCGCCACCAGCAGGGATCTCCTGCTTCGGGTTAGCCCGCTCCCTGATCTCTTTCAACGCTTTGCTCCAATCGGCGTTACCGAGCAACGGCAGGGCGGGAAGTCAGAGAAATGGGGAAAGAAGCCGAGAAAGAGCCCGAGCCGGCAGAAGGGAAGCGAGGTGACCGGAAAGTAGCAGCCGCCACGAACCTGAGGGAGCAGCCGAGAGCCCTGTCTGACTGATAGACGACTTCTTTTGCCTGAGGTTTTGCCTGAAAGAGAGTGCTGGGTGTTTTGGTGCGTTGCTGCTCAAAGGCACTCCCTGCTGGTGTGCAGATGCAACTGCTCAAGCAATGGAGGTGTCCTGTGCCTTAGCAGCAACATGTAAACTAGCGTCAAGTTAAGAGCACTGCCTTGAGCTAAAAGCTCCTTACCGCTCACTTACTGCACAAGAACGCCCGCTCCTTCAAGCCGGAGTCGAACCAGCGACCTAACGACGACTTTGCTTTGCTTTTTTTCCACTGCAGTCCTCCGCTCTACCACCTGAAAATCGAAGGGAAGCGGCAAAGGTGTCTCGCTTTGGTGATTGTCCGCCGTGCGCCTTTTGACGCTCGCGGCCTGGTGTACCTGCTGATGCCGCAGTGTTGTGGGACTGTGAGTTGCCCGCTGCTCTGGAGAGGCTGTGCCAGTGGCGCAATGGATAACGCGTCTCACTACGGATCAGAAGATTGTAGGTTCGACTCCTACCTGGCTTAATCTTTTTTACGCACTTTGCATTATGGCTCTAGATGCCTCGCAAGCGCACCTACTTGGTCATGCTGCCCAGCAGTTTGCACGGCCAGTGCCTTCTTAGCGCAGTAGGCAGCGCGTCAGTCTCATAATCTAAAGATCCTGAGTTCAATACTCAGAGAAGGCATTGATACTTGCAAAGCTTTTTTATCCCTCATCTCAGCTTTCCATTTTGGCTGCACAAGACTTGCTGCTACGGCACACCAAAGGATTTGATGTCCCTTGGCCCCTCTGTCCCTCAGCGTGTGGAGACCCTTCGGAAGTACACAGGTTCACCGACAGCTGACACCACTGTTGCGTTTGAGCCATTGCCCCGAGCCAAAAGAGGAGTGGAGAATGCAGGCATCGATCCCGCTACCTCTCACATGCAAAGCGAGCGCTCTACCATTTGAGCTAATTCCCCAGCTGCGTCTTACAATTGCACCAAGTTTGCTTCTCAGTAGCTCCTTAGCACTCGCCTCTGAGTTGCTGCGCCACCAGCAGGGATCTCCTGCTTTGGGTTAGCCCGCTCCCTGATCTCTTTCAACGCTTTGCTCCAATCGGCGTTACCGAGCAACGGCAGGGCGGGAAGTCAGAGAAATGGGGAAAGAAGCCGAGAAAGAGCCCGAGCCGACGGAAGGGAAGCGAGGTGACCGGAAAGTAGCAGCCGCCACGAGCGTGAGGGAGCAGCCGAGAGCCCTGTCTGACTGATAGATGAATTCTTTTGCCTGAGGTTTTGCCTGAAAGAGAGTGGTGGGTGTTTTGGTGCATTGCTGCTCAAAGGCACTCCCTGCTGGTGTGCAGATGCAACTGCTCAAGCAATGGAGGTGTCCTGTGCCTCAGCAGCAACATGTAAACTAGCGTCAAGTTAAGAGCACTGCCTTGAGCTGAAAGCTCCTTACCGCTCACTTACTGCACAAGAACGCCCGCTCCTTCAAGCCGGAGTCGAACCAGCGACCTAACGACGACTTTGCTTTGCTTTTTTTCCACTGCAGTCCTCCGCTCTACCACCTGAAAATCGAAGGGAAGTGGCAAAGGTGTCTCGCTTTGGTGATTGTCCGCCGTGCGCCTTTTGACGCTCCCGGCCTGGTGTACCTGCTGATGCCGCAGTGTTGTGGGACTGTGAGTTGCCAGCTGCTCTGTACAGGCTGGGCCTGTGGCGCAATGGATAACGCGTCTGACTACGGATCAGAAGATTGTAGGTTCGACTCCTACCTGGCTCGAACTTTTTTACGCACTTTGCATTATGGCGCTAGATGCCTCGCAAGCGCACCTACTTGGTCATGCTGCCCAGCAGTTTGCATGGCAAGTGCCTTCTTAGCGCAGTAGGCAGCGCGTCAGTCTCATAATCTGAAGGTCCTGAGTTCGATCCTCAGAGAAGGCATTGATACTTGCAAAGCATTTTTATCCCTCATCTCAGCTTTCCATTTTTGCTGCACAAGACTATCGACAAGACTTGCTGCTACGGCACACCAAAGGATTTGATGTCCCTTGGCCCCTCTGTACCTCAGCGTGTGGAGAACCTTCGGAAGTACACGGGTTCACCGACAGCTGACACCACTGTTGTGTTTGAGCCATTGCCCCGAGCCAAAAGAGGAGTGGAGAATGCGGGCATCGATCCCGCTACCTCTCACATGCGAAGCGAGCGCTCTACCATTTGAGCTAATTCCCCAGCTACTTCTTGCAGTTGCACCAAGTTTGCTTCTCAGTAGCTCCTTAGCACTCGCCTCTGAGTTGCTGCGCCACCAGCAGGGATCTCCTGCTTCGGGTTAGCCCGCTCCCTGATCTCTTTCAACGCTTTGCTCCAATCGGCGTTACCGAGCAACGGCAGGGCGGGAAGTCAGAGAAATGGGGAAAGAAGCCGAGAAAGAGCCCGAGCCGGCAGAAGGGAAGCGAGGTGACCGGAAAGTAGCAGCCGCCACGAACCTGAGGGAGCAGCCGAGAGCCCTGTCTGACTGATAGACGACTTCTTTTGCCTGAGGTTTTGCCTGAAAGAGAGTGCTGGGTGTTTTGGTGCGTTGCTGCTCAAAGGCACTCCCTGCTGGTGTGCAGATGCAACTGCTCAAGCAATGGAGGTGTCCTGTGCCTTAGCAGCAACATGTAAACTAGCGTCAAGTTAAGAGCACTGCCTTGAGCTAAAAGCTCCTTACCGCTCACTTACTGCACAAGAACGCCCGCTCCTTCAAGCCGGAGTCGAACCAGCGACCTAACGACGACTTTGCTTTGCTTTTTTTCCACTGCAGTCCTCCGCTCTACCACCTGAAAATCGAAGGGAAGCGGCAAAGGTGTCTCGCTTTGGTGATTGTCCGCCGTGCGCCTTTTGACGCTCGCGGCCTGGTGTACCTGCTGATGCCGCAGTGTTGTGGGACTGTGAGTTGCCCGCTGCTCTGGAGAGGCTGTGCCAGTGGCGCAATGGATAACGCGTCTCACTACGGATCAGAAGATTGTAGGTTCGACTCCTACCTGGCTTAATCTTTTTTACGCACTTTGCATTATGGCTCTAGATGCCTCGCAAGCGCACCTACTTGGTCATGCTGCCCAGCAGTTTGCACGGCCAGTGCCTTCTTAGCGCAGTAGGCAGCGCGTCAGTCTCATAATCTAAAGATCCTGAGTTCAATCCTCAGAGAAGGCATTGATACTTGCAAAGCTTTTTTATCCCTCATCTCAGCTTTCCATTTTGGCTGCACAAGACTTGCTGCTACGGCACACCAAAGGATTTGATGTCCCTTGGCCCCTCTGTCCCTCAGCGTGTGGAGACCCTTCGGAAGTACACAGGTTCACCGACAGCTGACACCACTGTTGCGTTTGAGCCATTGCCCCGAGCCAAAAGAGGAGTGGAGAATGCAGGCATCGATCCCGCTACCTCTCACATGCAAAGCGAGCGCTCTACCATTTGAGCTAATTCCCCAGCTGCGTCTTACAATTGCACCAAGTTTGCTTCTCAGTAGCTCCTTAGCACTCGCCTCTGAGTTGCTGCGCCACCAGCAGGGATCTCCTGCTTTGGGTTAGCCCGCTCCCTGATCTCTTTCAACGCTTTGCTCCAATCGGCGTTACCGAGCAACGGCAGGGCGGGAAGTCAGAGAAATGGGGAAAGAAGCCGAGAAAGAGCCCGAGCCGACGGAAGGGAAGCGAGGTGACCGGAAAGTAGCAGCCGCCACGAGCGTGAGGGAGCAGCCGAGAGCCCTGTCTGACTGATAGATGAATTCTTTTGCCTGAGGTTTTGCCTGAAAGAGAGTGGTGGGTGTTTTGGTGCATTGCTGCTCAAAGGCACTCCCTGCTGGTGTGCAGATGCAACTGCTCAAGCAATGGAGGTGTCCTGTGCCTCAGCAGCAACATGTAAACTAGCGTCAAGTTAAGAGCACTGCCTTGAGCTGAAAGCTCCTTACCGCTCACTTACTGCACAAGAACGCCCGCTCCTTCAAGCCGGAGTCGAACCAGCGACCTAACGACGACTTTGCTTTGCTTTTTTTCCACTGCAGTCCTCCGCTCTACCACCTGAAAATCGAAGGGAAGTGGCAAAGGTGTCTCGCTTTGGTGATTGTCCGCCGTGCGCCTTTTGACGCTCCCGGCCTGGTGTACCTGCTGATGCCGCAGTGTTGTGGGACTGTGAGTTGCCAGCTGCTCTGTACAGGCTGGGCCTGTGGCGCAATGGATAACGCGTCTGACTACGGATCAGAAGATTGTAGGTTCGACTCCTACCTGGCTCGAACTTTTTTACGCACTTTGCATTATGGCGCTAGATGCCTCGCAAGCGCACCTACTTGGTCATGCTGCCCAGCAGTTTGCATGGCAAGTGCCTTCTTAGCGCAGTAGGCAGCGCGTCAGTCTCATAATCTGAAGGTCCTGAGTTCGATCCTCAGAGAAGGCATTGATACTTGCAAAGCATTTTTATCCCTCATCTCAGCTTTCCATTTTTGCTGCACAAGACTATCGACAAGACTTGCTGCTACGGCACACCAAAGGATTTGATGTCCCTTGGCCCCTCTGTACCTCAGCGTGTGGAGAACCTTCGGAAGTACACGGGTTCACCGACAGCTGACACCACTGTTGTGTTTGAGCCATTGCCCCGAGCCAAAAGAGGAGTGGAGAATGCGGGCATCGATCCCGCTACCTCTCACATGCGAAGCGAGCGCTCTACCATTTGAGCTAATTCCCCAGCTACTTCTTGCAGTTGCACCAAGTTTGCTTCTCAGTAGCTCCTTAGCACTCGCCTCTGAGTTGCTGCGCCACCAGCAGGGATCTCCTGCTTCGGGTTAGCCCGCTCCCTGATCTCTTTCAACGCTTTGCTCCAATCGGCGTTACCGAGCAACGGCAGGGCGGGAAGTCAGAGAAATGGGGAAAGAAGCCGAGAAAGAGCCCGAGCCGGCAGAAGGGAAGCGAGGTGACCGGAAAGTAGCAGCCGCCACGAACCTGAGGGAGCAGCCGAGAGCCCTGTCTGACTGATAGACGACTTCTTTTGCCTGAGGTTTTGCCTGAAAGAGAGTGCTGGGTGTTTTGGTGCGTTGCTGCTCAAAGGCACTCCCTGCTGGTGTGCAGATGCAACTGCTCAAGCAATGGAGGTGTCCTGTGCCTTAGCAGCAACATGTAAACTAGCGTCAAGTTAAGAGCACTGCCTTGAGCTAAAAGCTCCTTACCGCTCACTTACTGCACAAGAACGCCCGCTCCTTCAAGCCGGAGTCGAACCAGCGACCTAACGACGACTTTGCTTTGCTTTTTTTCCACTGCAGTCCTCCGCTCTACCACCTGAAAATCGAAGGGAAGCGGCAAAGGTGTCTCGCTTTGGTGATTGTCCGCCGTGCGCCTTTTGACGCTCGCGGCCTGGTGTACCTGCTGATGCCGCAGTGTTGTGGGACTGTGAGTTGCCCGCTGCTCTGGAGAGGCTGTGCCAGTGGCGCAATGGATAACGCGTCTCACTACGGATCAGAAGATTGTAGGTTCGACTCCTACCTGGCTTAATCTTTTTTACGCACTTTGCATTATGGCTCTAGATGCCTCGCAAGCGCACCTACTTGGTCATGCTGCCCAGCAGTTTGCACGGCCAGTGCCTTCTTAGCGCAGTAGGCAGCGCGTCAGTCTCATAATCTAAAGATCCTGAGTTCAATCCTCAGAGAAGGCATTGATACTTGCAAAGCTTTTTTATCCCTCATCTCAGCTTTCCATTTTGGCTGCACAAGACTTGCTGCTACGGCACACCAAAGGATTTGATGTCCCTTGGCCCCTCTGTCCCTCAGCGTGTGGAGACCCTTCGGAAGTACACAGGTTCACCGACAGCTGACACCACTGTTGCGTTTGAGCCATTGCCCCGAGCCAAAAGAGGAGTGGAGAATGCAGGCATCGATCCCGCTACCTCTCACATGCAAAGCGAGCGCGCTACCATTTGAGCTAATTCCCCAGCTGCGTCTTACAATTGCACCAAGTTTGCTTCTCAGTAGCTCCTTAGCACTCGCCTCTGAGTTGCTGCGCCACCAGCAGGGATCTCCTGCTTTGGGTTAGCCCGCTCCCTGATCTCTTTCAACGCTTTGCTCCAATCGGCGTTACCGAGCAACGGCAGGGCGGGAAGTCAGAGAAATGGGGAAAGAAGCCGAGAAAGAGCCCGAGCCGACGGAAGGGAAGCGAGGTGACCGGAAAGTAGCAGCCGCCACGAGCGTGAGGGAGCAGCCGAGAGCCCTGTCTGACTGATAGATGAATTCTTTTGCCTGAGGTTTTGCCTGAAAGAGAGTGGTGGGTGTTTTGGTGCATTGCTGCTCAAAGGCACTCCCTGCTGGTGTGCAGATGCAACTGCTCAAGCAATGGAGGTGTCCTGTGCCTCAGCAGCAACATGTAAACTAGCGTCAAGTTAAGAGCACTGCCTTGAGCTGAAAGCTCCTTACCGCTCACTTACTGCACAAGAACGCCCGCTCCTTCAAGCCGGAGTCGAACCAGCGACCTAACGACGACTTTGCTTTGCTTTTTTTCCACTGCAGTCCTCCGCTCTACCACCTGAAAATCGAAGGGAAGTGGCAAAGGTGTCTCGCTTTGGTGATTGTCCGCCGTGCGCCTTTTGACGCTCCCGGCCTGGTGTACCTGCTGATGCCGCAGTGTTGTGGGACTGTGAGTTGCCAGCTGCTCTGTACAGGCTGGGCCTGTGGCGCAATGGATAACGCGTCTGACTACGGATCAGAAGATTGTAGGTTCGACTCCTACCTGGCTCGAACTTTTTTACGCACTTTGCATTATGGCGCTAGATGCCTCGCAAGCGCACCTACTTGGTCATGCTGCCCAGCAGTTTGCATGGCAAGTGCCTTCTTAGCGCAGTAGGCAGCGCGTCAGTCTCATAATCTGAAGGTCCTGAGTTCGATCCTCAGAGAAGGCATTGATACTTGCAAAGCATTTTTATCCCTCATCTCAGCTTTCCATTTTTGCTGCACAAGACTATCGACAAGACTTGCTGCTACGGCACACCAAAGGATTTGATGTCCCTTGGCCCCTCTGTACCTCAGCGTGTGGAGAACCTTCGGAAGTACACGGGTTCACCGACAGCTGACACCACTGTTGTGTTTGAGCCATTGCCCCGAGCCAAAAGAGGAGTGGAGAATGCGGGCATCGATCCCGCTACCTCTCACATGCGAAGCGAGCGCTCTACCATTTGAGCTAATTCCCCAGCTACTTCTTGCAGTTGCACCAAGTTTGCTTCTCAGTAGCTCCTTAGCACTCGCCTCTGAGTTGCTGCGCCACCAGCAGGGATCTCCTGCTTCGGGTTAGCCCGCTCCCTGATCTCTTTCAACGCTTTGCTCCAATCGGCGTTACCGAGCAACGGCAGGGCGGGAAGTCAGAGAAATGGGGAAAGAAGCCGAGAAAGAGCCCGAGCCGGCAGAAGGGAAGCGAGGTGACCGGAAAGTAGCAGCCGCCACGAACCTGAGGGAGCAGCCGAGAGCCCTGTCTGACTGATAGACGACTTCTTTTGCCTGAGGTTTTGCCTGAAAGAGAGTGCTGGGTGTTTTGGTGCGTTGCTGCTCAAAGGCACTCCCTGCTGGTGTGCAGATGCAACTGCTCAAGCAATGGAGGTGTCCTGTGCCTTAGCAGCAACATGTAAACTAGCGTCAAGTTAAGAGCACTGCCTTGAGCTAAAAGCTCCTTACCGCTCACTTACTGCACAAGAACGCCCGCTCCTTCAAGCCGGAGTCGAACCAGCGACCTAACGACGACTTTGCTTTGCTTTTTTTCCACTGCAGTCCTCCGCTCTACCACCTGAAAATCGAAGGGAAGCGGCAAAGGTGTCTCGCTTTGGTGATTGTCCGCCGTGCGCCTTTTGACGCTCGCGGCCTGGTGTACCTGCTGATGCCGCAGTGTTGTGGGACTGTGAGTTGCCCGCTGCTCTGGAGAGGCTGTGCCAGTGGCGCAATGGATAACGCGTCTCACTACGGATCAGAAGATTGTAGGTTCGACTCCTACCTGGCTTAATCTTTTTTACGCACTTTGCATTATGGCTCTAGATGCCTCGCAAGCGCACCTACTTGGTCATGCTGCCCAGCAGTTTGCACGGCCAGTGCCTTCTTAGCGCAGTAGGCAGCGCGTCAGTCTCATAATCTAAAGATCCTGAGTTCAATCCTCAGAGAAGGCATTGATACTTGCAAAGCTTTTTTATCCCTCATCTCAGCTTTCCATTTTGGCTGCACAAGACTTGCTGCTACGGCACACCAAAGGATTTGATGTCCCTTGGCCCCTCTGTCCCTCAGCGTGTGGAGACCCTTCGGAAGTACACAGGTTCACCGACAGCTGACACCACTGTTGCGTTTGAGCCATTGCCCCGAGCCAAAAGAGGAGTGGAGAATGCAGGCATCGATCCCGCTACCTCTCACATGCAAAGCGAGCGCGCTACCATTTGAGCTAATTCCCCAGCTGCGTCTTACAATTGCACCAAGTTTGCTTCTCAGTAGCTCCTTAGCACTCGCCTCTGAGTTGCTGCGCCACCAGCAGGGATCTCCTGCTTTGGGTTAGCCCGCTCCCTGATCTCTTTCAACGCTTTGCTCCAATCGGCGTTACCGAGCAACGGCAGGGCGGGAAGTCAGAGAAATGGGGAAAGAAGCCGAGAAAGAGCCCGAGCCGACGGAAGGGAAGCGAGGTGACCGGAAAGTAGCAGCCGCCACGAGCGTGAGGGAGCAGCCGAGAGCCCTGTCTGACTGATAGATGAATTCTTTTGCCTGAGGTTTTGCCTGAAAGAGAGTGGTGGGTGTTTTGGTGCATTGCTGCTCAAAGGCACTCCCTGCTGGTGTGCAGATGCAACTGCTCAAGCAATGGAGGTGTCCTGTGCCTCAGCAGCAACATGTAAACTAGCGTCAAGTTAAGAGCACTGCCTTGAGCTGAAAGCTCCTTACCGCTCACTTACTGCACAAGAACGCCCGCTCCTTCAAGCCGGAGTCGAACCAGCGACCTAACGACGACTTTGCTTTGCTTTTTTTCCACTGCAGTCCTCCGCTCTACCACCTGAAAATCGAAGGGAAGTGGCAAAGGTGTCTCGCTTTGGTGATTGTCCGCCGTGCGCCTTTTGACGCTCCCGGCCTGGTGTACCTGCTGATGCCGCAGTGTTGTGGGACTGTGAGTTGCCAGCTGCTCTGTACAGGCTGGGCCTGTGGCGCAATGGATAACGCGTCTGACTACGGATCAGAAGATTGTAGGTTCGACTCCTACCTGGCTCGAACTTTTTTACGCACTTTGCATTATGGCGCTAGATGCCTCGCAAGCGCACCTACTTGGTCATGCTGCCCAGCAGTTTGCATGGCAAGTGCCTTCTTAGCGCAGTAGGCAGCGCGTCAGTCTCATAATCTGAAGGTCCTGAGTTCGATCCTCAGAGAAGGCATTGATACTTGCAAAGCATTTTTATCCCTCATCTCAGCTTTCCATTTTTGCTGCACAAGACTATCGACAAGACTTGCTGCTACGGCACACCAAAGGATTTGATGTCCCTTGGCCCCTCTGTACCTCAGCGTGTGGAGAACCTTCGGAAGTACACGGGTTCACCGACAGCTGACACCACTGTTGTGTTTGAGCCATTGCCCCGAGCCAAAAGAGGAGTGGAGAATGCGGGCATCGATCCCGCTACCTCTCACATGCGAAGCGAGCGCTCTACCATTTGAGCTAATTCCCCAGCTACTTCTTGCAGTTGCACCAAGTTTGCTTCTCAGTAGCTCCTTAGCACTCGCCTCTGAGTTGCTGCGCCACCAGCAGGGATCTCCTGCTTCGGGTTAGCCCGCTCCCTGATCTCTTTCAACGCTTTGCTCCAATCGGCGTTACCGAGCAACGGCAGGGCGGGAAGTCAGAGAAATGGGGAAAGAAGCCGAGAAAGAGCCCGAGCCGGCAGAAGGGAAGCGAGGTGACCGGAAAGTAGCAGCCGCCACGAACCTGAGGGAGCAGCCGAGAGCCCTGTCTGACTGATAGACGACTTCTTTTGCCTGAGGTTTTGCCTGAAAGAGAGTGCTGGGTGTTTTGGTGCGTTGCTGCTCAAAGGCACTCCCTGCTGGTGTGCAGATGCAACTGCTCAAGCAATGGAGGTGTCCTGTGCCTTAGCAGCAACATGTAAACTAGCGTCAAGTTAAGAGCACTGCCTTGAGCTAAAAGCTCCTTACCGCTCACTTACTGCACAAGAACGCCCGCTCCTTCAAGCCGGAGTCGAACCAGCGACCTAACGACGACTTTGCTTTGCTTTTTTTCCACTGCAGTCCTCCGCTCTACCACCTGAAAATCGAAGGGAAGCGGCAAAGGTGTCTCGCTTTGGTGATTGTCCGCCGTGCGCCTTTTGACGCTCGCGGCCTGGTGTACCTGCTGATGCCGCAGTGTTGTGGGACTGTGAGTTGCCCGCTGCTCTGGAGAGGCTGTGCCAGTGGCGCAATGGATAACGCGTCTCACTACGGATCAGAAGATTGTAGGTTCGACTCCTACCTGGCTTAATCTTTTTTACGCACTTTGCATTATGGCTCTAGATGCCTCGCAAGCGCACCTACTTGGTCATGCTGCCCAGCAGTTTGCACGGCCAGTGCCTTCTTAGCGCAGTAGGCAGCGCGTCAGTCTCATAATCTAAAGATCCTGAGTTCAATCCTCAGAGAAGGCATTGATACTTGCAAAGCTTTTTTATCCCTCATCTCAGCTTTCCATTTTGGCTGCACAAGACTTGCTGCTACGGCACACCAAAGGATTTGATGTCCCTTGGCCCCTCTGTCCCTCAGCGTGTGGAGACCCTTCGGAAGTACACAGGTTCACCGACAGCTGACACCACTGTTGCGTTTGAGCCATTGCCCCGAGCCAAAAGAGGAGTGGAGAATGCAGGCATCGATCCCGCTACCTCTCACATGCAAAGCGAGCGCTCTACCATTTGAGCTAATTCCCCAGCTGCGTCTTGCAATTGCACCAAGTTTGCTTCTCAGTAGCTCCTTAGCACTCGCCTCTGAGTTGCTGCGCCACCAGCAGGGATCTCCTGCTTTGGGTTAGCCCGCTCCCTGATCTCTTTCAACGCTTTGCTCCAATCGGCGTTACCGAGCAACGGCAGGGCGGGAAGTCAGAGAAATGGGGAAAGAAGCCGAGAAAGAGCCCGAGCCGACGGAAGGGAAGCGAGGTGACCGGAAAGTAGCAGCCGCCACGAGCGTGAGGGAGCAGCCGAGAGCCCTGTCTGACTGATAGATGAATTCTTTTGCCTGAGGTTTTGCCTGAAAGAGAGTGGTGGGTGTTTTGGTGCATTGCTGCTCAAAGGCACTCCCTGCTGGTGTGCAGATGCAACTGCTCAAGCAATGGAGGTGTCCTGTGCCTCAGCAGCAACATGTAAACTAGCGTCAAGTTAAGAGCACTGCCTTGAGCTGAAAGCTCCTTACCGCTCACTTACTGCACAAGAACGCCCGCTCCTTCAAGCCGGAGTCGAACCAGCGACCTAACGACGACTTTGCTTTGCTTTTTTTCCACTGCAGTCCTCCGCTCTACCACCTGAAAATCGAAGGGAAGTGGCAAAGGTGTCTCGCTTTGGTGATTGTCCGCCGTGCGCCTTTTGACGCTCGCGGCCTGGTGTACCTGCTGATGCCGCAGTGTTGTGGGACTGTGAGTTGCCCGCTGCTCTGGAGAGGCTGTGCCAGTGGCGCAATGGATAACGCGTCTCACTACGGATCAGAAGATTGTAGGTTCGACTCCGACCTGGCTTAATCTTTTTTACGCACTTTGCATTATGGCTCTAGATGCCTCGCAAGCGCACCTACTTGGTCATGCTGCCCAGCAGTTTGCACAGCCAGTGCCTTCTTAGCGCAGTAGGCAGCGCGTCAGTCTCATAATCTAAAGATCCTGAGTTCAATCCTCAGAGAAGGCATTGATACTTGCAAAGCTTTTTTATCCCTCATCTCAGCTTTCCATTTTGGCTGCACAAGACTTGCTGCTACGGCACACCAAAGGATTTGATGTCCCTTGGCCCCTCTGTCCCTCAGCGTGTGGAGACCCTTCGGAAGTACACAGGTTCACCGACAGCTGACACCACTGTTGCGTTTGAGCCATTGCCCCGAGCCAAAAGAGGAGTGGAGAATGCAGGCATCGATCCCGCTACCTCTCACATGCAAAGCGAGCGCTCTACCATTTGAGCTAATTCCCCAGCTGCGTCTTACAATTGCACCAAGTTTGCTTCTCAGTAGCTCCTTAGCACTCGCCTCTGAGTTGCTGCGCCACCAGCAGGGATCTCCTGCTTTGGGTTAGCCCGCTCCCTGATCTCTTTCAACGCTTTGCTCCAATCGGCGTTACCGAGCAACGGCAGGGCGGGAAGTCAGAGAAATGGGGAAAGAAGCCGAGAAAGAGCCCGAGCCGACGGAAGGGAAGCGAGGTGACCGGAAAGTAGCAGCCGCCACGAGCGTGAGGGAGCAGCCGAGAGCCCTGTCTGACTGATAGATGAATTCTTTTGCCTGAGGTTTTGCCTGAAAGAGAGTGGTGGGTGTTTTGGTGCATTGCTGCTCAAAGGCACTCCCTGCTGGTGTGCAGATGCAACTGCTCAAGCAATGGAGGTGTCCTGTGCCTCAGCAGCAACATGTAAACTAGCGTCAAGTTAAGAGCACTGCCTTGAGCTGAAAGCTCCTTACCGCTCACTTACTGCACAAGAACGCCCGCTCCTTCAAGCCGGAGTCGAACCAGCGACCTAACGACGACTTTGCTTTGCTTTTTTTCCACTGCAGTCCTCCGCTCTACCACCTGAAAATCGAAGGGAAGTGGCAAAGGTGTCTCGCTTTGGTGATTGTCCGCCGTGCGCCTTTTGACGCTCCCGGCCTGGTGTACCTGCTGATGCCGCAGTGTTGTGGGACTGTGAGTTGCCAGCTGCTCTGTACAGGCTGGGCCTGTGGCGCAATGGATAACGCGTCTGACTACGGATCAGAAGATTGTAGGTTCGACTCCTACCTGGCTCGAACTTTTTTACGCACTTTGCATTATGGCGCTAGATGCCTCGCAAGCGCACCTACTTGGTCATGCTGCCCAGCAGTTTGCATGGCAAGTGCCTTCTTAGCGCAGTAGGCAGCGCGTCAGTCTCATAATCTGAAGGTCCTGAGTTCGATCCTCAGAGAAGGCATTGATACTTGCAAAGCATTTTTATCCCTCATCTCAGCTTTCCATTTTTGCTGCACAAGACTATCGACAAGACTTGCTGCTACGGCACACCAAAGGATTTGATGTCCCTTGGCCCCTCTGTACCTCAGCGTGTGGAGAACCTTCGGAAGTACACGGGTTCACCGACAGCTGACACCACTGTTGTGTTTGAGCCATTGCCCCGAGCCAAAAGAGGAGTGGAGAATGCGGGCATCGATCCCGCTACCTCTCACATGCGAAGCGAGCGCTCTACCATTTGAGCTAATTCCCCAGCTACTTCTTGCAGTTGCACCAAGTTTGCTTCTCAGTAGCTCCTTAGCACTCGCCTCTGAGTTGCTGCGCCACCAGCAGGGATCTCCTGCTTCGGGTTAGCCCGCTCCCTGATCTCTTTCAACGCTTTGCTCCAATCGGCGTTACCGAGCAACGGCAGGGCGGGAAGTCAGAGAAATGGGGAAAGAAGCCGAGAAAGAGCCCGAGCCGGCAGAAGGGAAGCGAGGTGACCGGAAAGTAGCAGCCGCCACGAACCTGAGGGAGCAGCCGAGAGCCCTGTCTGACTGATAGACGACTTCTTTTGCCTGAGGTTTTGCCTGAAAGAGAGTGCTGGGTGTTTTGGTGCGTTGCTGCTCAAAGGCACTCCCTGCTGGTGTGCAGATGCAACTGCTCAAGCAATGGAGGTGTCCTGTGCCTTAGCAGCAACATGTAAACTAGCGTCAAGTTAAGAGCACTGCCTTGAGCTAAAAGCTCCTTACCGCTCACTTACTGCACAAGAACGCCCGCTCCTTCAAGCCGGAGTCGAACCAGCGACCTAACGACGACTTTGCTTTGCTTTTTTTCCACTGCAGTCCTCCGCTCTACCACCTGAAAATCGAAGGGAAGCGGCAAAGGTGTCTCGCTTTGGTGATTGTCCGCCGTGCGCCTTTTGACGCTCGCGGCCTGGTGTACCTGCTGATGCCGCAGTGTTGTGGGACTGTGAGTTGCCCGCTGCTCTGGAGAGGCTGTGCCAGTGGCGCAATGGATAACGCGTCTCACTACGGATCAGAAGATTGTAGGTTCGACTCCTACCTGGCTTAATCTTTTTTACGCACTTTGCATTATGGCTCTAGATGCCTCGCAAGCGCACCTACTTGGTCATGCTGCCCAGCAGTTTGCACGGCCAGTGCCTTCTTAGCGCAGTAGGCAGCGCGTCAGTCTCATAATCTAAAGATCCTGAGTTCAATCCTCAGAGAAGGCATTGATACTTGCAAAGCTTTTTTATCCCTCATCTCAGCTTTCCATTTTGGCTGCACAAGACTTGCTGCTACGGCACACCAAAGGATTTGATGTCCCTTGGCCCCTCTGTCCCTCAGCGTGTGGAGACCCTTCGGAAGTACACAGGTTCACCGACAGCTGACACCACTGTTGCGTTTGAGCCATTGCCCCGAGCCAAAAGAGGAGTGGAGAATGCAGGCATCGATCCCGCTACCTCTCACATGCAAAGCGAGCGCGCTACCATTTGAGCTAATTCCCCAGCTGCGTCTTACAATTGCACCAAGTTTGCTTCTCAGTAGCTCCTTAGCACTCGCCTCTGAGTTGCTGCGCCACCAGCAGGGATCTCCTGCTTTGGGTTAGCCCGCTCCCTGATCTCTTTCAACGCTTTGCTCCAATCGGCGTTACCGAGCAACGGCAGGGCGGGAAGTCAGAGAAATGGGGAAAGAAGCCGAGAAAGAGCCCGAGCCGACGGAAGGGAAGCGAGGTGACCGGAAAGTAGCAGCCGCCACGAGCGTGAGGGAGCAGCCGAGAGCCCTGTCTGACTGATAGATGAATTCTTTTGCCTGAGGTTTTGCCTGAAAGAGAGTGGTGGGTGTTTTGGTGCATTGCTGCTCAAAGGCACTCCCTGCTGGTGTGCAGATGCAACTGCTCAAGCAATGGAGGTGTCCTGTGCCTCAGCAGCAACATGTAAACTAGCGTCAAGTTAAGAGCACTGCCTTGAGCTGAAAGCTCCTTACCGCTCACTTACTGCACAAGAACGCCCGCTCCTTCAAGCCGGAGTCGAACCAGCGACCTAACGACGACTTTGCTTTGCTTTTTTTCCACTGCAGTCCTCCGCTCTACCACCTGAAAATCGAAGGGAAGTGGCAAAGGTGTCTCGCTTTGGTGATTGTCCGCCGTGCGCCTTTTGACGCTCCCGGCCTGGTGTACCTGCTGATGCCGCAGTGTTGTGGGACTGTGAGTTGCCAGCTGCTCTGTACAGGCTGGGCCTGTGGCGCAATGGATAACGCGTCTGACTACGGATCAGAAGATTGTAGGTTCGACTCCTACCTGGCTCGAACTTTTTTACGCACTTTGCATTATGGCGCTAGATGCCTCGCAAGCGCACCTACTTGGTCATGCTGCCCAGCAGTTTGCATGGCAAGTGCCTTCTTAGCGCAGTAGGCAGCGCGTCAGTCTCATAATCTGAAGGTCCTGAGTTCGATCCTCAGAGAAGGCATTGATACTTGCAAAGCATTTTTATCCCTCATCTCAGCTTTCCATTTTTGCTGCACAAGACTATCGACAAGACTTGCTGCTACGGCACACCAAAGGATTTGATGTCCCTTGGCCCCTCTGTACCTCAGCGTGTGGAGAACCTTCGGAAGTACACGGGTTCACCGACAGCTGACACCACTGTTGTGTTTGAGCCATTGCCCCGAGCCAAAAGAGGAGTGGAGAATGCGGGCATCGATCCCGCTACCTCTCACATGCGAAGCGAGCGCTCTACCATTTGAGCTAATTCCCCAGCTACTTCTTGCAGTTGCACCAAGTTTGCTTCTCAGTAGCTCCTTAGCACTCGCCTCTGAGTTGCTGCGCCACCAGCAGGGATCTCCTGCTTCGGGTTAGCCCGCTCCCTGATCTCTTTCAACGCTTTGCTCCAATCGGCGTTACCGAGCAACGGCAGGGCGGGAAGTCAGAGAAATGGGGAAAGAAGCCGAGAAAGAGCCCGAGCCGGCAGAAGGGAAGCGAGGTGACCGGAAAGTAGCAGCCGCCACGAACCTGAGGGAGCAGCCGAGAGCCCTGTCTGACTGATAGACGACTTCTTTTGCCTGAGGTTTTGCCTGAAAGAGAGTGCTGGGTGTTTTGGTGCGTTGCTGCTCAAAGGCACTCCCTGCTGGTGTGCAGATGCAACTGCTCAAGCAATGGAGGTGTCCTGTGCCTTAGCAGCAACATGTAAACTAGCGTCAAGTTAAGAGCACTGCCTTGAGCTAAAAGCTCCTTACCGCTCACTTACTGCACAAGAACGCCCGCTCCTTCAAGCCGGAGTCGAACCAGCGACCTAACGACGACTTTGCTTTGCTTTTTTTCCACTGCAGTCCTCCGCTCTACCACCTGAAAATCGAAGGGAAGCGGCAAAGGTGTCTCGCTTTGGTGATTGTCCGCCGTGCGCCTTTTGACGCTCGCGGCCTGGTGTACCTGCTGATGCCGCAGTGTTGTGGGACTGTGAGTTGCCCGCTGCTCTGGAGAGGCTGTGCCAGTGGCGCAATGGATAACGCGTCTCACTACGGATCAGAAGATTGTAGGTTCGACTCCTACCTGGCTTAATCTTTTTTACGCACTTTGCATTATGGCTCTAGATGCCTCGCAAGCGCACCTACTTGGTCATGCTGCCCAGCAGTTTGCACGGCCAGTGCCTTCTTAGCGCAGTAGGCAGCGCGTCAGTCTCATAATCTAAAGATCCTGAGTTCAATCCTCAGAGAAGGCATTGATACTTGCAAAGCTTTTTTATCCCTCATCTCAGCTTTCCATTTTGGCTGCACAAGACTTGCTGCTACGGCACACCAAAGGATTTGATGTCCCTTGGCCCCTCTGTCCCTCAGCGTGTGGAGACCCTTCGGAAGTACACAGGTTCACCGACAGCTGACACCACTGTTGCGTTTGAGCCATTGCCCCGAGCCAAAAGAGGAGTGGAGAATGCAGGCATCGATCCCGCTACCTCTCACATGCAAAGCGAGCGCGCTACCATTTGAGCTAATTCCCCAGCTGCGTCTTACAATTGCACCAAGTTTGCTTCTCAGTAGCTCCTTAGCACTCGCCTCTGAGTTGCTGCGCCACCAGCAGGGATCTCCTGCTTTGGGTTAGCCCGCTCCCTGATCTCTTTCAACGCTTTGCTCCAATCGGCGTTACCGAGCAACGGCAGGGCGGGAAGTCAGAGAAATGGGGAAAGAAGCCGAGAAAGAGCCCGAGCCGACGGAAGGGAAGCGAGGTGACCGGAAAGTAGCAGCCGCCACGAGCGTGAGGGAGCAGCCGAGAGCCCTGTCTGACTGATAGATGAATTCTTTTGCCTGAGGTTTTGCCTGAAAGAGAGTGGTGGGTGTTTTGGTGCATTGCTGCTCAAAGGCACTCCCTGCTGGTGTGCAGATGCAACTGCTCAAGCAATGGAGGTGTCCTGTGCCTCAGCAGCAACATGTAAACTAGCGTCAAGTTAAGAGCACTGCCTTGAGCTGAAAGCTCCTTACCGCTCACTTACTGCACAAGAACGCCCGCTCCTTCAAGCCGGAGTCGAACCAGCGACCTAACGACGACTTTGCTTTGCTTTTTTTCCACTGCAGTCCTCCGCTCTACCACCTGAAAATCGAAGGGAAGTGGCAAAGGTGTCTCGCTTTGGTGATTGTCCGCCGTGCGCCTTTTGACGCTCCCGGCCTGGTGTACCTGCTGATGCCGCAGTGTTGTGGGACTGTGAGTTGCCAGCTGCTCTGTACAGGCTGGGCCTGTGGCGCAATGGATAACGCGTCTGACTACGGATCAGAAGATTGTAGGTTCGACTCCTACCTGGCTCGAACTTTTTTACGCACTTTGCATTATGGCGCTAGATGCCTCGCAAGCGCACCTACTTGGTCATGCTGCCCAGCAGTTTGCATGGCAAGTGCCTTCTTAGCGCAGTAGGCAGCGCGTCAGTCTCATAATCTGAAGGTCCTGAGTTCGATCCTCAGAGAAGGCATTGATACTTGCAAAGCATTTTTATCCCTCATCTCAGCTTTCCATTTTTGCTGCACAAGACTATCGACAAGACTTGCTGCTACGGCACACCAAAGGATTTGATGTCCCTTGGCCCCTCTGTACCTCAGCGTGTGGAGAACCTTCGGAAGTACACGGGTTCACCGACAGCTGACACCACTGTTGTGTTTGAGCCATTGCCCCGAGCCAAAAGAGGAGTGGAGAATGCGGGCATCGATCCCGCTACCTCTCACATGCGAAGCGAGCGCTCTACCATTTGAGCTAATTCCCCAGCTACTTCTTGCAGTTGCACCAAGTTTGCTTCTCAGTAGCTCCTTAGCACTCGCCTCTGAGTTGCTGCGCCACCAGCAGGGATCTCCTGCTTCGGGTTAGCCCGCTCCCTGATCTCTTTCAACGCTTTGCTCCAATCGGCGTTACCGAGCAACGGCAGGGCGGGAAGTCAGAGAAATGGGGAAAGAAGCCGAGAAAGAGCCCGAGCCGGCAGAAGGGAAGCGAGGTGACCGGAAAGTAGCAGCCGCCACGAACCTGAGGGAGCAGCCGAGAGCCCTGTCTGACTGATAGACGACTTCTTTTGCCTGAGGTTTTGCCTGAAAGAGAGTGCTGGGTGTTTTGGTGCGTTGCTGCTCAAAGGCACTCCCTGCTGGTGTGCAGATGCAACTGCTCAAGCAATGGAGGTGTCCTGTGCCTTAGCAGCAACATGTAAACTAGCGTCAAGTTAAGAGCACTGCCTTGAGCTAAAAGCTCCTTACCGCTCACTTACTGCACAAGAACGCCCGCTCCTTCAAGCCGGAGTCGAACCAGCGACCTAACGACGACTTTGCTTTGCTTTTTTTCCACTGCAGTCCTCCGCTCTACCACCTGAAAATCGAAGGGAAGCGGCAAAGGTGTCTCGCTTTGGTGATTGTCCGCCGTGCGCCTTTTGACGCTCGCGGCCTGGTGTACCTGCTGATGCCGCAGTGTTGTGGGACTGTGAGTTGCCCGCTGCTCTGGAGAGGCTGTGCCAGTGGCGCAATGGATAACGCGTCTCACTACGGATCAGAAGATTGTAGGTTCGACTCCTACCTGGCTTAATCTTTTTTACGCACTTTGCATTATGGCTCTAGATGCCTCGCAAGCGCACCTACTTGGTCATGCTGCCCAGCAGTTTGCACGGCCAGTGCCTTCTTAGCGCAGTAGGCAGCGCGTCAGTCTCATAATCTAAAGATCCTGAGTTCAATCCTCAGAGAAGGCATTGATACTTGCAAAGCTTTTTTATCCCTCATCTCAGCTTTCCATTTTGGCTGCACAAGACTTGCTGCTACGGCACACCAAAGGATTTGATGTCCCTTGGCCCCTCTGTCCCTCAGCGTGTGGAGACCCTTCGGAAGTACACAGGTTCACCGACAGCTGACACCACTGTTGCGTTTGAGCCATTGCCCCGAGCCAAAAGAGGAGTGGAGAATGCAGGCATCGATCCCGCTACCTCTCACATGCAAAGCGAGCGCGCTACCATTTGAGCTAATTCCCCAGCTGCGTCTTACAATTGCACCAAGTTTGCTTCTCAGTAGCTCCTTAGCACTCGCCTCTGAGTTGCTGCGCCACCAGCAGGGATCTCCTGCTTTGGGTTAGCCCGCTCCCTGATCTCTTTCAACGCTTTGCTCCAATCGGCGTTACCGAGCAACGGCAGGGCGGGAAGTCAGAGAAATGGGGAAAGAAGCCGAGAAAGAGCCCGAGCCGACGGAAGGGAAGCGAGGTGACCGGAAAGTAGCAGCCGCCACGAGCGTGAGGGAGCAGCCGAGAGCCCTGTCTGACTGATAGATGAATTCTTTTGCCTGAGGTTTTGCCTGAAAGAGAGTGGTGGGTGTTTTGGTGCATTGCTGCTCAAAGGCACTCCCTGCTGGTGTGCAGATGCAACTGCTCAAGCAATGGAGGTGTCCTGTGCCTCAGCAGCAACATGTAAACTAGCGTCAAGTTAAGAGCACTGCCTTGAGCTGAAAGCTCCTTACCGCTCACTTACTGCACAAGAACGCCCGCTCCTTCAAGCCGGAGTCGAACCAGCGACCTAACGACGACTTTGCTTTGCTTTTTTTCCACTGCAGTCCTCCGCTCTACCACCTGAAAATCGAAGGGAAGTGGCAAAGGTGTCTCGCTTTGGTGATTGTCCGCCGTGCGCCTTTTGACGCTCCCGGCCTGGTGTACCTGCTGATGCCGCAGTGTTGTGGGACTGTGAGTTGCCAGCTGCTCTGTACAGGCTGGGCCTGTGGCGCAATGGATAACGCGTCTGACTACGGATCAGAAGATTGTAGGTTCGACTCCTACCTGGC